>NW_018405114.1:106009-112398 GCF_002113885.1 Mizuhopecten yessoensis
TAATAAAACCATATACACATAGTAATTGCATGCAAGAGTTATCGTTCTTGAAAAACTTCACAGTAGTGAAATAGGTAGCCGGTTTCCTGAAGTACAGAAAAATGGACACATGTGACTCATTGATTAAAAAACAACTGAATTAATGCCTGGATTGCTTTGCAATACTTTAATATTGAAAGAACACACTGTTCTGTCAATAATAAGCATACAATATTCATCAGTTTAATATTAAACATTAGAATATGCGGAAATTGTGATACTGTCTCCATACATTGGATTTTCAACTAGGGATGTACTTCCTATTTCCGTTTAGCAATACACTCCTATGACCTTAAGTTGTAATAACTTATTGTCCATTCCCTTTGAATTGTTGAACAAAAAAATATGTTTAAACTAAACAAAAGTTGGCAAGATCAAGATCCATTGCCTTTTTTTTTGAGAGGTAAACAAACTTTGAGTTGGGTATGTCCGTGACTGTACAGCTGGTTATCTAACCTACATGTACACCAAAGGGCAGTTATCATGTAACTTGGACTACGGGGATTTTGTGCAAAATTTAACCCCCGTGAAATATCTGTGATCAGGACAACCGCAAAATATTGTTCCAACAAAAAGAAACAACTCTACAGAACATGACAGTAGAACCAATTGTGTACCATGAGCACCACATAGTACAGCATTATATTGTGACAGTATAATGCTGTACTATGTGATGCTCATGGTACACCGATATCAGATTCATTGAAAATGAGTTAGTGTAGCATCCTTTTGTAACCAGATTCGTACATGTAGTTAACAGTTTACACACTTCAGAGATAAGGGGGGATTCGTACATGTAGTTAACAGTTTACCCACTTCAGAGGTAAGGGGGCATTCGTACATGTAGTTAACAGTTTACCAACTTAAGTTGGTAAACTGTTAACTACATGTACGAATGCCCCCTAACCTCTGAAGTGGGTAAACTGTTAACTATATGTACGAATGGCCCCTTACCTCTGAAGTCGTCAAACTGTTAACTACATACTGTCATAACATACTGGTGAACAGAGACTGTGTGTCACTGGTGACGGTGTCCCATGAGCACCACATAGTACAGCATTATGCTGTCACAAAATACTGGTAACAGAGACTGCATGCCACTGGTGACGGTGTACCATGAGCACCACATAGTTCAGCATTATACTGTCACAACATACTGGTAAACAGAGACTGCATGTCACTGGTGATGGTGTACCATGAGCCCCACATAGTACAGCATTATACTGTCACAGTATACTGGTGAACAGAGACTGCACTGGTTACAAAAGGATGCTACACTAACTCATTTTCAATGAGTTAGTGTAGCATCCTTTTGTAACCAGATTCGTACATGTAGTTAACAGTTTACACACTTCAGAGATAAGGGGGGATTCGTACATGTAGTTAACAGTTTACACACTTCAGAGATAAGGGGGGATTCGTACATGTAGTTAACAGTTTACACACTTCAGAGATAAGGGGGGATTCGTACATGTAGTTAACAGTTTACCCACTTCAGAGGTTAGGGGGCATTCGTACATGTAGTTAACAGTTTACCCACTTCAGAAGTAAGGGGGCATTCGTACATGTAGTTAACAGTTTACACACTTCAGAGATAAGGGGGGATTCGTACATGTAGTTAACAGTTTACCCACTTCAGAAGTAAGGGGGCATTCGTACATGTAGTTAACAGTTTACCCACTTCAGAAGTAAGGGGGCATTCGTACATGTAGTTAACAGTTTACTCACTTCAGAGATAAGAGGGCATTCGTACATGTAGTTAACAGTTTACTCACTTCAGAGATAAGAGGGCATTCGTACATGTAGTTAACAGTTTACACACTTCAGAGATAAGGGGGGATTCGTACATGTAGTTAACAGTTTACACACTTCAGAGATAAGGGGGGATTCGTACATGTAGTTAACAGTTTACACACTTCAGAGATAAGGGGGGATTCGTACATGTAGTTAACAGTTTACCAACTTAAGTTGGTAAACTGTTAACTACATGTACGAATGCCCTCTTATCTCTGAAGTGAGTAAACTGTTAACTACATGTACGAATCCCCCCTTATCTCTGAAGTGTGTAAACTGTTAACTACATGTACGAATCCCCCCTTATCTCTGAAGTGTGTAAACTGTTAACTACATGTACGAATCCCCCCTTATCTCTGAAGTGTGTAAACTGTTAACTACATGTACGAATCCCCCCTTATCTCTGAAGTGTGTAAACTGTTAACTACATGTACGAATGCCCCCTTATCTCTGAAGTGGGTAAACTGTTAACTATATGTACGAATGGCCCCTTACCTCTGAAGTCGTCAAACTGTTAACTACATACTGTCATAACATACTGGTGAACAGAGACTGCACTGGTTACAAAAGGATGCTACACTAACTCATTTTCAATGAATCTGATATTTCTAATGCAAAGTTCCAAAATAACACTTTCAAATGGAATTGCAAACAAGGTATGAGGAGATAAGTAGCTGAGCTCAAGACAACATTCCATCATGTATGGATTAAAAACATTATCATGGACCATGATTTGCTGGAACAGAGACCCATGTAAAATAATATACATGTACATGTGCAGATATCATCCTTTCATAACGTTAGAAATCTTTGTTAACTACATGTACGAATGCCCCCTTACCTCTGAAGTCGGCAAACTGTTAACTACATGTATGAATGCCCCCTTACCTCTGAAGTGGGTAAACTGTTAACTACATGTACGAATGCCCCCCTTATCTCTGAAGTGGGTAAACTGTTGACTATATGTACGAATGGCCCCTTACCTCTGAAGTGGGTAAACTGTTAACTACATGTACGAATGCCCCCTTACCTCTGAAGTGGCTAAACTGTTGACTACGTGTACGAATGCCCCCTTACCTCTGAAGTCTGTAAACTGTTAACTATATGTACAAATGCCTCCTTACCTCTGAAACCAGTAAACTGTTGACTACATGTACGAATGGCCCCTTACCTCTGAAGTCGGCAAACTGTTAACTACATGTACGAATGCCCCCTTACCTCTGAAGTCGGCAAACTGTTAACTACATGTAGGAATGCCCCCTAACCTCTGAAGTGGGTAAACTGTTAACTATATGTACGAATGGCCCCTTACCTCTGAAGTGGGTAAACTGTTAACTACATGTACGAATGCCCCCTTATCTCTGAAGTCGGTAAACTGTTGACTACATGTACGAATGCCCCCTTACCTCTGAAGTCGGCAAACTGTTAACTACATGTACGAATGCCCCCTTACCTCTGAAGTGGGTAAACTGTTAACTACATGTACGAATGCCCCCTTATCTCTGAAGTGGGTAAACTGTTAACTACATGTACGAATGCCCCCTTACCTCTGAAGTCGGTAAACTGTTAACTACATGTACGAATGCCCCCTTATCTCTGAAGTGGGTAAACTGTTAACTACATGTACGAATGCCCCCTTATCTCTGAAGTGGGTAAACTGTTAACTACATGTACGAATGCCCCCTTATCTCTGAAGTGGGTAAACTGTTAACTACATGTACGAATGCCCCCTTATCTCTGAAGTGGGTAAACTGTTAACTACATGTACGAATGCCCCCTTATCTCTGAAGTGGGTAAACTGTTAACTACATGTACGAATGCCCCCTTATCTCTGAAGTCGGTAAACTGTTAACTACATGTACGAATGCCCCCTTATCTCTGAAGTGGGTAAACTGTTAACTACATGTACGAATGCCCCCTTATCTCTGAAGTGGGTAAACTGTTAACTACATGTACGAATGCCCCCTTATCTCTGAAATGGGTAAACTGTTAACTACATGTACGAATGCCCCCTTATCTCTGAAGTGGGTAAACTGTTAACTACATGTACGAATGCCCCCTTATCTCTGAAGTGGGTAAACTGTTAACTACATGTACGAATGCCCCCTTATCTCTGAAGTGGGTAAACTGTTAACTACATGTACGAATGCCCCCTTATCTCTGAAATGGGTAAACTGTTAACTACATGTACGAATGCCCCCTTATCTCTGAAGTCGGTAAACTTTTAACTACATGTACGAATGCCCCCTTACCTCTGAAGTCGGTAAACTGTTAACTACATGTACGAATGCCCCCTTACCTCTGAAGTGGGTAAACTGTTAACTACATGTACGAATGCCCCCTTATCTCTGAAGTGGGTAAACTGTTAACTACATGTACGAATGCCCCCTTATCTCTGAAGTGGGTAAACTGTTAACTACATGTACGAATGCCCCCTTATCTCTGAAGTGGGTAAACTGTTAACTACATGTACGAATGCCCCCTTATCTCTGAAGTGGGTAAACTGTTAACTACATGTACGAATGCCCCCTTATCTCTGAAGTGGGTAAACTGTTAACTACATGTACGAATGCCCCCTTATCTCTGAAGTGGGTAAACTGTTAACTACATGTACGAATGCCCCCTTACCTCTGAAGTGGGTAAACTGTTGACTACATGTACGAATGCCCCCTAACCTCCCAAGTCGGTAAACTGTTGACAACAAAGCAATGGTTGACCTATGACTAGCGACAGTGACCTTGGTATTGACCTTGGGATTCTGAAATACGAACTCATCTGAGGTAATCTCATACTTTGTATAAACTTTGATAAAAATCTGTTCAGAATACCCTTTAACACAATATTGTTTTTGTCATTTCTGTAAGGATACAAGGAAGAATCTGTACAAAGTAGAGTAATATTGAGTGGAAAAGACCGGCTCCAAACATCCCCGCATAGATTGGGTTCGGCCACCTACAATGAGAAACCAGAGAATTAGAGTTGAAGTATAAAATGAGAAAACGTAAATCAATAATGGACAAAAGCTGATAGCAATAGCTCACATGATTCTTATGTGAGCTAAAAATATCTAAAACCGTTTTTTCGGCCGTGATTAGGACCCAAATTGGTACACCACATCACAGGCTATGAAACGTATGTTTACTTCTACTAGTTAATGTGCCGATTGCAACAAAATATATTGCTTTTTATAAATACCATACTGAACTACAATTGAATATATAAACTTTTCTATTATCCGGTTATAAGGACCAGAAGTCAACATTTAAACATGCTTATATTTAACCCCATTAAAATCCTCAAAACATTTCGTCGACGCAAGCCATTTTTACTGGATTTCTGACATGTTTACTTGGAAGTCATCGTGTTCTCTTAAAATATTCCTGAAAACAAACCTTGTCAGTGGAAATACTGATACGTATCTCTTTTGTTATTTTGTTAAATTTAATTTTTAAGCACAATTCAAACCATTTTCTGACCGTGTACCAATTTGGGTAGTGTATCAATTGTGGTAGTGTGACATTACTCCTGAAAATCAGTCCAGATACTGGTTCCAGTATTAGAAAGCATGCAATCAAACATGGCAGACAGCACAACTTCATTGTCGAATTTTGTAGCTTTACTTTTGTACCCTCAGCCTAAGTAAAATATAAGAGATTGTTTTTGCAACAAAAAGTATTAACTTTCAAAGTAATTTCTGTTTTGAATAGTGCCTACTAGCACTCTAACACACACAGCAACAGAACGTCTTACATCATCGGTATGGCATGAATGTGTTCTCATAGATACTTTGGTAGAAACAAGAACTGTCATAGGGAGAAGAACTAATACCCCCTGCAGATGCTGATAGTTTATACATCATCTAGTGACCTTGACCTTTGGGTTTCCAGACTAGTTATTTCGCTTAGGAGACCTAACTCCTTAAAAAATGTTGAAATCTGAAATTAAAATCCTGGTGAACAACTAAATAATATACTGATCATTCAAATGAAGTTTCAATAAAATCTGCCAGTTAGTTAAGATGGAGTTTTCTGGACAAGTTATTTATTACAGACACACAGGGTGATTCCAGTATATACCCTTCCTAACTTCATTGTGAGGGGAACAATTACTAAGATTTTTGTTTGTTACTCTGTTGATAATAGAGTACAACAAAAACATCATAAACAGTACCTAGATATATGTGTTGGTACCTAGACATATGTGTTGGTACCTAGATATATGTGTTGGTACCTAGATATATGTGTTGGTACCTAGATATATATATGTTGGTACCTAGATATATATATGTCGGTACCTAGATATATGTGTTGGTACCTAGATATATGTGTTGGTACCTAGATATATGTGTTGGTACCTAGATATAGGTGTTGGTACCTAGATATATATGTTGGTACCTGGATATGTGTTGGTACCTAGATATATATATGTTGGGACCTAGATATATATATGTTGGTACCTAGATATATATATGTTTGGTACCTAAATATATGTGTTGGTACCTGGATATATGTGTTGGTACCTAGATATATATGTTGGTACCTAGATATATATATGTT
>NW_018405114.1:112579-118101 GCF_002113885.1 Mizuhopecten yessoensis
AGATATATGTGTTGGTACCTAGATATATGTGTTGGTACCTAGATATATGTGTTTGTACCTAGATATAGGTGCTGGTACCTGGATTTATGTGTTGGTACCTGTATATATGTGTTGGTATCTAGATATATTTGTTTGTACATGAATATATGTGTTGGTACCTAGATATATGTGTCGGTACCTAGATATATGTGTTGGTACCTAGATATATGTGTTGGTACCTAGATATATGTGTCGGTACCTAAATATATGTGTTGGTACCTTGATATATGTGTTGGTACCTAGATATATATGTGTTGGTACCTAGATATATATGTTGGTACCTAGATATATATGTGTTGGTACCTAGATATATGTGTTGGTACCTAGATATATGTGTCCTTACCTAGATATATGTGTTGGTACCTAGATATATGTGTTGGTACCTAGATATATATGTGTTGGTACCTAGATATATGTGTTGATACCTAGATATATGTGTTGGTACCTAGATATAGGTGTTGGTACCTAGATATAGGTGTTGGTACCTTGATATATATGTGTTGGTACCTAGATATATGTGTTGGTACCTGGATATGTGTTGGTACCTAGATATATGTGTTGGTACCTATATATATGTGTGGTACCTAGATATATAGGTTGGTACCTGGATATATGTGTTGGAACCTGGATATATATGTTGGTACCTGGATATATGTGTTTGGTACCTGGATATATGTGCTGCTACCTAGATATATGTGTTGATACCTAGATATATATATGTTGGTACATAGATATATATATGTTGGTACCTGGATATATATATGTTGGTACCTAGATGTGTTGATACCTAGATATATATATGTTGGTACATAGATATATATATGTTGGTACCTAGATATGTGTTGGTAACTAGATATAGGTGTTAGTACCTAGATATATGTGTTGGTACCTAGATATATATATGTTGGTACCTAGATATATATATGTTGGTACCTAGATATATATATGTTGGTACCTAGATATATATATGTTTGGTACCTAAATATATGTGTTGATACCTGGATATATGTGTTGGTACCTAGATATATATGTTGGTACCTAGATATATATATGTTGGTACCTAGATATAGGTGTTGGTACCTAGATATATATGTTGGTACCTGGATATGTGTTGGTACCTAGATATATGTGTTGGTACCTAGATATATATGTTGGTACCTAGATATATATGTGTTGGTACCTAGATATATGTGTTGTTACCTAGATATATATGTTGGTACCAAGATAAATGTGTTGGTACCTAGATATATGTGTTGGTACCTAGATATATGTGTTGGTACCTAGATATATGTGTTGGTACCTAGATATAGGTGTTCGTACCTAGATATATATGTCGGTACATGAATATATGTGTCGGTACCTGGATATATGTGTTGGTACCTGGATATGTGTTGGTACCTAGATATATGTGTTGGTACCTAGATATATGTGTTGGTTCCTAGATATTTATGTGTTGGTACCTAGATATATGTGTTGGTACCTAGATATATGTGCTGGTACCTAGATATATATGTTGGTACCTAATATATGTGTCGGTACCTGGATATATGTGTCGGTACCTGGATATATGTGTCGGTACCTGGATATATGTGTCGGTACCTGGATATATGTGTCGGTACCTGGATATATGTGTTGGTACTTAGATATATGTGTTGGTACCAAGATATATGTTTGGTACCTAGGTATATGTGTTGGTACCTAGATATATGTGTCGGATATTTATGTGTTGGTACCAAGATAAATGTGTTGGTACCTAGATATATGTGTTGGTTCCTAGATATTTATGTGTTGGTACCTAGATATATGTGTTGGGACCTAGATATATGTGTTGGTACCTAGATAAATATGTTGGTTCCTAGATATTTATGTGTTGGTACCTAGATATATGTGTTGATACCTAGATATATATGTCGGTACCTGGATATATATGTTGGTACCTAGATATATATGTTGGTACCTGAATATATGTGTTTGGTACCTGGATATATGTGTTGGTACCTAGATATATTATGTCGGTACATGAATATATGTGTCGGTACCGGGATATATGTGTTGGTACCTGGATATATGTGTTGGTTCCTAGATATATGTGTTGGTACCTAGATATAGGTGTTGGTACCTTGATATATATGTGTTGGTACCTAGATAATGTGTTGGTACCTAGATATATGTGTTGGGACCTAGATATATGTGTTGGTACCTAGATATATGTGTGGTACCTAGATATATATGTTGGTACCTGAATATATGTGTTTGGTACCTGGATATATGTGTTGGTACCTAGATATATATATGTTGGTACCTAGATATATATATGTTGGTACCTAGATATATATATGTCGGTACCTAGATATATGTGTTGGTACCTGGATATGTGTTGGTAGCTAGATATATGTGTTGGTACCTAGATATATATGTGTTGGTACCTAGATATATGTGCTGGTACCTAGATATATATGTTGGTACCTAATATATGTGTCGGTACCTGGATATATGTGTTGGTACTTAGATATATGTGTTGGTACCAAGATATATGTTTGGTACCTAGATATATGTGTTGGTACCTTGATATATATGTGTTGGTACCTAGATATAGGTGTTAGTACCTAGATATATGTGTTGGTACCTAGATATATGTTTTGGTACCTAGATATATATGTTGGTACCTGAATATATGTGTTTGGTACCTGGATATATGTGTTGGTACCTTGATATATATGTGTTGGTACCTAGATAATGTGTTGGTACCTAGATATATGTGTTGGGACCTAGATATATGTGTTGGTACCTAGATAAAGGTGTCGGTACCTAGATATATGTGTTGGTACCTGGATATGTGTTGGTACCTATATATATATATGTTGGGACCTAGATATATATATGTTGGTACCTAGATATATATATGTTGGTACCTAGATATATATATGTTGGTACCTAGATATATGTGTTACCTAGATATATATGTTGGTACCTGGATATGTGTTGGTACCTAGATATATGTGTTGATACCTAGATATATGTGTTGGTACCTAGATAAATATGTTGGTTCCTAGATATTTATGTGTTGGTCCCTAGATATATGTGTTGGTACCTAGATATAGGTGTTAGTACCTAGATATATGTGTTGGTACCTAGATATATTTGTTGGTACCTAGATATAGGTGTTGGTACTTAGATATATGTGTCGGTACCTGGATATATGTGTCGGTACCTGGATATATGTGTTGGTACCTGGATATGTGTTGGTACCTATATATATATATGTTGGGACCTAGATATATATATGTTGGTACCTAGATATATGTTTTGGTACCTAGATATATGTGTTGGTACCTTGATATATATGTGTTGGTACCTAAATATATGTGTTGGTACCTAGATATATGTTTTGGTACCTAGATATATGTGTTGGTACCTAGATATATGTGTTGGTACCTAGATATATATGTCGGTACATGAATATATGTGTCGGTACCTGGATATATGTGTTGGTACCTGGATATATGTGTTGGTACCTAGATATATGTGTTTGTACCTAGATATATATGTTGGTACCTAGATATATGTGTTGGTACCTAGTTATATGTGTCGGTACCTAGATATATGTGTCGGTACCTAGATATATGTGTCGGTACCTAGATATATGTGTCGGTACCTAGATATATGTGTTTGTACCTAGATATATATGTGTTGGTACCTAGATATATGTGTTGGTACCTAGATATATGTGTCGGTACCTAGATATATGTGTTGTTACCTAGATATATATGTGTTGGTACCTAGATATATGTGTTGGTACCTGGATTTATGTGTTGGTACCAAGATTTATGTGTTGGTACCTTGATATATGTGACATCCGGTGATAGTTGCCCATGAGGTACCACAGGAACACCAGTAAGCCTGCCAGGATAACTAGTGCCTGATACTGATAGCCTGATAAATAGACACCACCAGTTAAAGCCCCATACATGAGTCCAGGTATCAGCAGCTGTGAGTACCACAAACCCACTGGGCCCTTGGGGACCAAGGATTGGTCCTGCTTGGCATAGTATTCCAATACAGGGACCAGCTCTTTATGGCTGCAAATAGATATAAAACTGTTAGTACAATTAATATACAAACATGACTGTATTACAATTAAAATTTAGATGAGACAACCTTCCATCAAGATGTAATGTACCAGGAAGACCTTTCATAAGGTTATTGTAAAACAGTTTTGTACAATATTTACAAACATGTCCCTGCGTGTGTAACAAGAGACCAATAAGCTTCAATAGTCACCGTAGTTGTACGATAGTTTTTTTTATTGCAGAGAACTTAAGTGGAAATAATCATGTATACAAAACATGACGGCTCATATCCCATCAGGTCTGTTAACAAAAACACTAAAAACCCAATCAAATAAATAAATTTAGAAATGAAACAATAAATTTCTTTATAAAGAAATAACAGGTCTCTATAAGGCTTGAATTGGTCTGTTTTCTATTGCATTCCATTATAAAGATATCCAAACATGCTGTTAATACACATAACACTATATGACCCCCCAATCATTCTTGGTCCACGATTAAAAAAAACAAGAGGCCCATGGGCCTTAACGGTCACCTGATATATTTATACAGAAAGTTGATTTTGTTTTTAACATGAACAGAAATATTATTCAAAGTGACAAAAAACAATAAAACCACCTTATTCAATATCTAGCATACAGATTTAAACCTAAGAAGTATTTGAAACTAGCACCTCTGATTCTAAACAAGGAAAATGAAGAAATGTTAGCCCACTGGCTCTTTTGGGCCCCACCCTACAGCCCTTGGGGGTAGGGCTGGCTCAAAATTTTCAAAGTATCAAACTGTCAACTCAGGGTTATAATTCCAATCAAGTTATTAACATGTTATATTCAAAGTATCATTTGCGATTTATAAACCATAATAAATTTTGCCCCCCCCCCTCCTTCCCCAGGGGGTAAATGTGAGACCCTAGGTTCATAAACCTTAAGCCCTTCCATCTATGGAGAGTGTTTGATTCTACCATATCTGGGTCTTTGAGAAGAAGATTTTTGAAATTTCAGTCAATTCAACCCTTTATAACCTAAATTGAATTACTTCCAATGGAAACTAACTAAACAAATGTTGGTCCAAAATGTGATTTCCCTATATAAACTATAGTAAAGTTTACCCCCTCCCCAGGGGGAAACGTGAGACCCCTGGGTCATGAAATTCACAATTTTGGTAAAGCACCTTAAGACCCTTCCATCTAGGAGGAGTATTTGATTCTACCATATCTTGGTCTGGAGAAGAAGATTTTTGAAATTTCAGTCAATTCAACCCTTTTTAGCCCCATCCATCAGCCCCGGGGGTCAGTCAGGGCTGATATGTGCATACCATCAAACTGCTATCCAATACTGATAATGCTAACCTAAATTGAATCACTTCCAATGGAAATTAAACAAGTGTTAGTCCAAAATGTGATTTCCCTATATA
>NW_018405114.1:118156-125528 GCF_002113885.1 Mizuhopecten yessoensis
CATACTATCAAACTGCTACCTAATACTGATAATGCTAACCCAAATTGAATTACTTCCAATGGAAATTAAACAAATGTTGGTCCAAAATGTGATTTCCCTATATAAACTATAGTAAAGTTTACCCCCTCCCCAGGGGGAAACGTGAGACCCCAGGGTCAAGAAATTCACAATTTTGGTAAAGCACCTTAAGACCCTTCCATCTATGAAGAGTATTTGATTCTACCATATCTGGGTCTTGAGAAGAAGATTTTTGAAATTTTAGTCAATTTGACCTTTTTTGGCCTTGCCCCTCAGGTTTGGGGGCTTGGGACTAAACTGGCCACTTTTTTTGTTGACCTTTGTCCATGGAAGGTTCCTGCAAAATTTCATTGAAATTGGTTCAGGGGTTTTGGAGAAGAAGTCGAAAATATAAATTGTTTACGGACGCACGCCAGACACCGCCGGACAAAAGGCGATCGCAATATGTCACTTGAGACTTTGTCTCAGGTGACCTAAAAAAACTGTCAAGTACTTCTTGTGGAATTGTGATAACACACTGGAACTGTCGAAATCCAAGATAGCTGCCTGGAGACCATTTTGTTTTTTCTTTCAGTCTCAAAATGAAACATGCACAACTTAAGAGCTAGATAAAAATCAACATATGAAATTTGATAAAGATCTGTCCAGTAATTCTTGTAAAATAGTTATAACAGAATTGAACTGTCAAAATTTAAGATGGCTGTCTGGTGGCCATTCTGTTTTTCCAATCAACCAAAAATTAATAATCATAAGTAACGTCCACGGGAAACCTGCATGTGTAATACAAAACAGATCATGCCAGCATCATTTGAGGAAGAGTGCTCACAAACTACAACTCTGAAAATTCAATATGGCTGCCTGTGGGCCATCTTGGTTTTCCAATCTCCTCAAAATTTGATATGCATATCTAGGTACCATGGGGAGCATCTAGTACTTTCTGGTACTTCTGTCATGACATATATTTGATCTGGAGACAGAAACTACTACTTACCCGTATTTGTCACGCTGCTTTGCAAGGTCTAGAGGCGTAAAACCGGCCTTGTTGCGCCTATGGAGAATGCTACACCTACTTCTACTGAGGATGAGCCAGGTAAGATGGCTTTGTCCTTCCCTGGCCGCTATGTGCAGTGGCGTGTTACCATCAATGTCTTCCTGCTCAAAATCGCTCCTCTGAAATTACAACCAAACTTCCTTTTTTATGTGAACAATAGTTTTCTATTTTTTATTTTGCAAGTTTTGTGCCTGTGAAACATAAACTAAGACCTTAGATATATATATATACTGCTTATTGGAATCAACCCTTGAATGATCGGTGTCTAAAACGTATTGGGTAAATCTTCACAATCAGGTGAATATGTCCATTAGATAATATACAAACTGTGAAACCAATAAAATATTCAGATATCATGAAGTGATGTTTTCTGTTATTGTTTTATCATTTATTTATATATATATATATAACTTGTTATAATTTAGGGTATACATGTCTTATCCATGTACTGGGGCAAGTGTGTACATGTATAGTAATAGGCCATCACGTGATTGTAGCATGTTTCTATATATAGCTAATGGGTATATACGTAAGATATGGTAATCAATTAGTAAGCTGGTCGCTGATTGGAGAAGATATGTCTCTAGGCAAACTGGACCCTGGTCAGTTTCAATTATCATTGGTCAAGCAGATTAGCATGCATAATTAATGAGAGGTCAGCGTCATGTGCCCGTGTCATCCACATAGTTTCAGAAAATAGCACAGAGTGCGGACGTATTAATTATCGTAATCTAACAACCAGCCATTCCCCAAGCATCACCTTATGTAAATTATAATATAATTAATTATGTTGTCTATGTAAGTCAGAATTTACATAGGACCAGGCATGTATATGTCTGATATGCATGTAGACTTGATATAGTAGCAAGTCCATGATAATTTAAAATTTAATGAACATATCTTATGTGTCTAGTGCAAAGTACCCATATTTAGCATTATGTCTTCCACATAGACATATGTTACGGGCTATATCATATGGGTACAGCTTGAACAGCTGCTTACATAATCACAATACAAGAGGTATAGGGTTTAAGGTAGGTATACAACACATATAATGTGGTGTATTCAGCCCCCATGTTAAATTACAGACTCTATACCTACAATAAGGTACCTATACAATTTAGGTAACACATTATAGATCGAGGATTTTCCACATAAGGAATCATAATGAGGATTCGGTATCAATTTGACCACGGATCTTATGGTCCGAATCCATGGTTTCAGGAGACGTCCTACATAAGGTCTATATACAATAGAGCTAGATATCATACAGACTCAAGGTTTTTCCAGGTTCATATCCCATATAAGTAAGTGGCATCATGATGTACAGCTGTGTATGGTCCATCTACAGGATTGAGGATTGCCGGGAACTATCTCTAATAAGAGTCTGTATGATCAAGGGAAAACTCCTCCAGCCGTGGGATCAGGGGTGCATGTTGCTCCTGGTTGGGATCACGTCAGTAATCTGGGAGTTTTCCCCAGTTGTAGGCATTGTATATAATAAGTGTAGATGATATAGCCCCCAAGGCCAAAGTTTACTTGTGTTATATGAATGCATGATGTTGCAAATGTTATTAGATTTAATTAGAAGTGATAACTCATATGATCACAATATTGATTCATGTTTCATTGTGCAGTTAATAAATTACATTTATCTGACTGTATAATAGTGTTCTGGTTGTGTATAAATGTATAAATGGTTAAAAACGTGTTCAATTTACAATCCTAATAACGACATATGTTGTGTTTTGTGAGAAACGTGTTCAATTTACAATCCTAATAACGACATACGTTGTGTTTTGTGAGAAACGTGTTCAATTTACAATCCTAATAACGACATACGTTGTGTTTTGTGAGAAATTTGAAGGCGTCCACATGTCCATATTGACAAACGATGTGAAGAGGAGATTGTAGATTTTTGTCCAGATCCTTGAAACTAAATCCTTGGGATTCAAGATACAGCATAACAAATCTGAAACAACATAGAGAGAAAAACTAAACAAAAATTACAGAAATTCATACTCATTTATGTCTCCAACTCTTCAGTTCTTAATTGAAAAATATCAACAAAGATAAGGGCAGGCTTTGTATTGTATGTGCTTGGAAAAAATAGTTTTAATCATAGAATTAAAAAAGTTAATAATTCAAACATGTATGTTTATATAACTACTGTGGTGCATAAAACTTAATTTTGAAGAAGTGCCATATTTCAACAATGAAAGTATCATTGACAACCTATACAGAGTGGCCTGGGAGTTTATCATTGACACATATACAGAGTGTCCAGAGAGTTTATCAATGACAACATATACAGAGTGTCCTGGGAGTTTATCAATGACAACATATACAGAGTGTCCTGGGAGTTTATCATTGACAACATATACAGAGTGTCCTGAGAGTTTATCATTGACAACATATACAGAGTGTCCTGGGAGTTTATCATTGACAACATATACAGAGTGTCCTGGGAGTTTATCATTGACAACATATACAGAGTGTCCTGGGAGTTTATCATTGACAACATATACAGAGTGTCCTGGGAGTTTATCATTGACAACATATACAGAGTGTCCTGGGAGTTTATCATTGACAACATATACAGAGTGTCCTGGGAGTTTATCATTGACAACATATACAGAGTGTCCTGGGAGTTTATCATTGACAACATATACAGAGTGTCCTGGGAGTTTATCATTGACAACATATACAGAGTGTCCTGGGAGTTTATCATTGACAACATATACAGAGTGTCCTGGGAGTTTATCATTGACAACATATACAGAGTGTCCTGGGAGTTTATCATTGACAACATATACAGAGTGTCCTGGGAGTTTATCATTGACAACATATACAGAGTGTCCTGGGAGTTTATCATTGACAACATATACAGAGTGTCCTGGGAGTTTATCATTGACAACATATACAGAGTGTCCTGGGAGTTTATCATTGACAACATATACAGAGTGTCCTGGGAGTTTATCATTGACAACATATACAGAGTGTCCTGGGAGTTTATCATTGACAACATATACAGAGTGTCCTGGGAGTTTATCATTGACAACATATACAGAGTGTCCTGGGAGTTTATCATTGACAACATATACAGAGTGTCCTGGGAGTTTATCATTGACAACATATACAGAGTGTCCTGGGAGTTTATCATTGACAACATATACAGAGTGTCCTGGGAGTTTATCATTGACAACATATACAGAGTGTCCTGGGAGTTTATCATTGACAACATATACAGAGTGTCCTGGGAGTTTATCATTGACAACATATACAGAGTGTCCTGGGAGTTTATCATTGACAACATATACAGAGTGTCCTGGGAGTTTATCATTGACAACATATACAGAGTGTCCTGGGAGTTTATCATTGACAACATATACAGAGTGGCCTGGGAGTTTATCATTGACAACATATACAGAGTGTCCTGGGAGTTTATCATTGACAACATATACAGAGTGTCCTGGGAGTTTATCATTGACAACATATACAGAGTGTCCTGGGAGTTTATCATTGACAACATATACAGAGTGTCCTGGGAGTTTATCATTGACAACATATACAGAGTGTCCTGGGAGTTTATCATTGACAACATATACAGAGTGTCCTGGGAGTTTATCATTGACAACATATACAGAGTGTCCTGGGAGTTTATCATTGACAACATATACAGAGTGTCCTGGGAGTTTATCATTGACAACATATACAGAGTGTCCTGGGAGTTTATCATTGACAACATATACAGAGTGTCCTGGGAGTTTATCATTGACAACATATACAGAGTGTCCTGGGAGTTTATCATTGACAACATATACAGAGTGTCCTGGGAGTTTATCATTGACAACATATACAGAGTGTCCTGGGAGTTTATCATTGACAACATATACAGAGTGTCCTGGGAGTTTATCATTGACAACATATACAGAGTGTCCTGGGAGTTTATCATTGACAACATATACAGAGTGTCCTGGGAGTTTATCATTGACAACATATACAGAGTGTCCTGGGAGTTTATCATTGACAACATATACAGAGTGTCCTGGGAGTTTATCATTGACAACATATACAGAGTGTCCTGGGAGTTTATCATTGACAACATATACAGAGTGTCCTGGGAGTTTATCATTGACAACATATACAGAGTGTCCTGGGAGTTTATCATTGACAACATATACAGAGTGTCCTGGGAGTTTATCATTGACAACATATACAGAGTGTCCTGGGAGTTTATCATTGACAACATATACAGAGTGTCCTGGGAGTTTATCATTGACAACATATACAGAGTGTCCTGGGAGTTTATCATTGACAACATATACAGAGTGTCCTGGGAGTTTATCATTGACAACATATACAGAGTGTCCTGGGAGTTTATCATTGACAACATATACAGAGTGTCCTGGGAGTTTATCATTGACAACATATACAGAGTGTCCTGGGAGTTTATCATTGACAACCTATACAGAGTGTCCTGGGAGTTTATCATTGACAACATATACAGAGTGGCCTGGCAGTTTATCATTGACAACCTATACAGAGAGGCCTGGGAGTTTATCATTGACAACCTATACAGAGTGTCCTGGGAGTTTATCATTGACAACATATACAGAGTGTCCTGGGAGTTTATCATTGACAACATATACAGAGTGGACTGGGAGTTTATCAATGACAACATATACAGAGTGTCCTGAGAGTTTATCATTGACAACATATACAGTGTCCTGAGAGCTAGCCTGGTATTTGACTTACACACTGCCTGTCTGTGAACAGTGGTGGAACCCACTAAGACCATTCTTGTCTAAAGCCCTCAGGTTTCCATTCCTTTGCACCAACAGGTGGACATTGGAGGCTAATCCCCGCTTACAAGCGTAGTGGACAGGTGTTTCATTAAATTCATTCAGAGCATTGGGGTCAGATCCAGCCTCCAGTAGTAGGAAACAGATGGACCAGTCCCCCATCAGACAAGCTTTGTGGAGAGCTGTTTGTCCGTGCCAACCTAGAGATAAAATCATTAAGACTATGGTTAATCATCTTCCTACTGCCACATCACTGGTGTCAAAGTCGCATTAGTCTGGATTTGAACTTTCCTAGTTCAAAAATTGAAAATCGGTGTCACTGACCCAATTATTATCTATAAACTTGGGATAAAACGGATAACAGAACCTGTGTTGTAAATCAGACTGGCTAAAGGACAATGTCACAAGTGTCTTTAAAATGGGTCGGCAACACCATGCTGAAATATACTGACAAATCTCCTCAACACGAAAATCCTATAACACTATTTTCAGTCACCTCAAGTGCCATCATACATGCCATAACTTTCTGAGCAAAATAGTGAGATCAGTGAATTTTTTAGTGAGTTTTGGTCAAAAATAGTGAGATTGTTTCTCTGAATTATTGAGAAATTTGAGACATTTAAAACAGAAATAATACTGCATATAACATTGTATTATCTCATTTGTGTTATTCTGAAGCCTCTTATTACTTTGTTGGAACCAAAATTGGAGATTTATTGATGTTTTAAAGAATTTGAGGGAGGTTTACATGTGACAAACGGTCCAGATAAAGCTAACAACATTTAAAAGAAAATATATCACAAAACTTCCATCAAAGGCAAAAAGTAATCATAATTCAAAGAAGTTAAAAATCAAGGGATGTCCTTGTTAACACAGGTTAGAAAAAAAATCATCTAAAAACATTGAGAATATTCAATCTTCATTTGTTGAAAAAAAAATAAAATAATAATACCTACTACTTCCATTATTTTATTTATCCAATTGTGAAGAAATTTGCTTTTTTTTTTATAATTAGACTTCACCCCAACCCAACGACAAGAGAATACATTTTGGATTCAATGTCAGTGTCCAATAAAGAACTAATGGAGCAAAATCAAAAGTGTTAATCTGTAAGATTACATATGATTCACACCTTATATGAGTATAATATTATCAAAATATTGCATAATTGTTGAAAAAACGAGTCAATACCGATGAAAAAAACTCTTTCACAAAATTGCCAAGTCTGTCTTGGGGAAAAACTAGAAACGACCGCCATGACAGATCATGCGTGATGTTCTATCAATGATCCTTTTTGTGTATGGCCTGCATTGCCAAATCAAATATAGTATTACTACTGATGCCGCCATGTTTACTACAATGTCCATACCGGGTCATGACACCCATACAAATATAGTATTACTACTGATGCCGCCATGTTTACTACATTGTCCATACCGGGTCATGACACCCATACAAATATAGTATTACTACTGATGCCGCCATGTTTACTACATTG
>NW_018405114.1:128938-136205 GCF_002113885.1 Mizuhopecten yessoensis
CAAAAATGCGTCATGAATGAAAAAAAAGGTGGACCACATGAATTTACATCTATTCTTGTGTAATGTCAATCAACATCACAGGGACAAATAATAATATAATGACAAAGGGCAATAACTCTGCAGGTTACCGTCAAATAATTACCGGACAAAGTTTCATTGAACTCCGTCAACATTTATTCAAGTTATCGTGTTTACAAGGTCCAATAATAATATTATTACAAAGGGCAATAACTCTGTGAGTTACTGTCCAATAGTTCTCCTTCCTCAGTTATTCATACTCAACCGTCATTTTGACATTTTTAATCTAGCTGCGATAACGTAGCTTTCTGATGACGAGATTTTTTTTTATACATTGCGTCGTCGCGCCAGAGGAGGCCGGGTATTCATATTAGTACTAATTCAAATCTTGCATGTAAAAACAAAAAAATTGTTTAATTCAGCAATATAATTAAATCAAACCATTTTACTGAACCCGGGAATATTATAAAATATGTAAATGTAATAGCGCACGTATCTCATTTGACCCCGAGTACCGACAGAGGAACGAACAGATTATGCCGTGGCCATCACAACAGTTATTCCTTGGAGGGCCTCATGGCAAAATCAAACTAATCAGTCACTTATCCCTTCCTTTAGCATAAACCACTGTATAATTATAGAAACACAAAGTAAACTCTCTCCGATACATGCCCATAAACATATTACACTCAGTTCATCTGTGTTCAAACTCAGACAAAGATACTAGCGAGATTAATAGTTTTAGATATTTATTCATAACATAAACAGCGCTAGAATTTCTGTTGATTCCATTTCAGCTTCACCGGCTATCCGGAAGAATACATGCACTGTACTAACTGCTAAGGCAGGGCAGTTATTTTCTCCTTTGAATACTTCCCACCTGTAATAATGATTCTGTAACGTACTCCTTGCGCTATCTTTTGACTATTTGACAACTTTTCACTTCGTAGCTGACATGGTACAACACTTTTCTTTCGCTTACTTCACACGGCCAGTTATTTTGTTTACAAAGAAATGGTGTGCTATGCGCATGCGCTAGTAGAGGGAAATCCCTGAACAAAACGTTGGCCAGACAGGTAGAAATAACGATGATTATCTTAGATTTAATCATTTTTATGAATCTATTTCAGCCAAATCCGATCATTATTTTCCATTGTTGATATGTTTATGCAGTATTTAAAAAAAAAAAGAAAAAAAAGAAGTTACTTCACCGTGATATCACGCCCCTTTAACTTGAATATGATAAGTATATTTTTATTTAATACTTCCCGTTATATCAATCTGCTCCGAGTATGTGTGTGTGTGTGGGTGTAGAAGTATGTATGTTGCCAGTGGCGCAGTACTTGTACTATAACATCGAAAGTGACCTAGACATCTACGCCACTGGTAGAAGAGTGAGCGTTGGTATTAGTGTTTGTAGTTTAAACATTCAGCCATATTATAAATTCAAATATATATACATATTTTCCATATAATTGTCCATCTATTTCAATAAGTAATTAATTATCGCTAATTTTGCAAATATACCTTATTATTCTGTGTAAATGTATATATGTTGTACCGGTACAGGAGAAGACTTATATAGGCACTGCCTGTTGTCTAACACAATAAAATTTGTTGAAACCAAATGATACCCATATATAGGCATCTGATTTATATCGGGAAAGAGACGAAGTTTCCAACATTGCAGTCAAATCAGATTTTCGATTTCGCTTGCTGCGTTAACTTGATAATTTAACAACATTTTAGGTAGAGTTTCACTTTAAGTTATACAGGATACCAACAGAAATAGTTCATACTACAACCCTATTTAAGGATGCGGACCAATGTGCTGTCGATTAATTCTAAAATCACCCCGTTATGACACGGACTAAGATACCACTAATCTAATTCCGTGTTTATGAGACACACCAGGCTTGCTCCATTACAAGGCATGAGATCAATTTAATACCCGGCGGGGGCAGAGGAGGCCGGGTATTAATATTAGTACTACTCAGAAACAGACTATAATCCTTCTAACAACATTATTCTCCCCATTGACACCAAGCCATGCGCCATGAAATCTGCCTGCCGTTCACAACTTTTATTCACACCTATGCTACTAATTGGCCTGACCTGTAATTTATATAATTAAGTAGATGTGACTTTAGGTCAGTGTGAATCCTTTTAGCTACTCATTCACTAATATTGACCAAACTTTGTTTCTTTCGTAAGACCGATTGTAATTTAACAGTTGGTTAAGCAAATGACAAGGATCAGGTGAGAGAATGAACAGTATGAAGCTCACATAGATAATGCTGCGGCAGATTATCTGAACCAAAGAAACTGTTTAGATGTACATCAATTGTTTTAATGCTTTTTATATATATATACACTAAACATACTGACAGGTCTGTGATTTTCTAATTAAAGTGCACTACCAACATAAACCACCATGTCAATTAATCACACCTTTTTCGTGAACAAGTGATGGAGTTTGTTGGATAAGTTGGTGCACAAGAGGCACAGCACAGTTGCTAATGGCTGTCAGAAGTGACTGAAAGTTGACTGATCCATTGTTGACTCCTGGTGGCAAACCAGTCGGATACGTCACTTTAGGATGTTCCACCCCAAAGTTGTCTTTGCTTTTAAATGCCATAGTCGGGATTGCGAGTCGACATGTATCTATCTTCTGAAGGCAGCCATCGCTTGCAAAAATAGCCGTACGAATTTGTAAATACGCGTTTGATTGGTTAATATTTTTCAGTGAACCAATCAAATTGTGTATAACATTTCAAGATAAATGTTTTATTTACTTCCGGTTTTAAATGAGGGAAAAACGAAATCACGACGGTGTTCCATTCCACACGTGACAAACGCAACAGGTATACAGTACTTAACTTACAACTTCAACAGATTGCAATGCTCCTTATAAAATACTAATTTTGTCGTGTTTTTAAATATCCACAAAGCATTTTGTTCTGTAGGATGGACACTGATGACAAACTCCCCCTCTTTTAGGCAGACAAACTGTAGTAGAATGGATTAATTAGTGAAAAATATGAGGGTTCTGTTGGAATTAAATTTTAATGCCGTCAGCAGAGTCCTCGCTTTACAATCGTTCAAAATTTCCCACTTGAGCGGACGTCATTTTTGTAGGTCAGGGTATAAGTGAGTAATCAACAGGCTGTACTGATTGATCATGATTCGGACGAAAACGGAATTTATCATTCTTGTTTAGAAAATATCTGGGCCGCCTCTTTTTGTTGATTAGTCACTACCCTAACCTACAAAAATAGCGTCCGCTCAAGTGGGAAATTTTGAATGATTGAAAAGCGAGGAATCTGCTGACAGAATTTAGCAGTTGATGGTGATAATAAGAGCGGATTTGTGTTATAGTCAATTTTTGTTGTCAGCACCGAACGGTGTCGAAGAATTCAATATTTTTATATAGCATTGCATGCGCTCGTGCCCCGCACCAGACATCTATTTGTCAAAATGTCTAAGTCTGGTGTCAATTCAAGGCCAGAGGAAACTCGGGGCTATATACTGGCAAGTAAATTATGTTCATTTTTAGCTCACCTGGCACGAAGTGCCAAATGAGCTTATGCCGTGGCACGGCGTCCGTCGTCCGTCCGTCTGTCCGTCCGTCCGTCCGTCCGTCCGTCAACTTTTCCTTTAAACAACCTCTTCTGAAGAACGGACAGGCCTAAAGTCATGATATTTGGCTGAAAGCTTCGTTGGTAGGAGCCCTACAAAGTTTGAGAACGAAAATGACCTTGACCTGTTTTCAAGGTCACAGGGGTCAAATATGTCAAAAACTTCAAACGACTTCTTCTGAAGAACTAAAAGGTATAGAATCTTCATATTTGGCTGATGGCTTCCTGGGATAGAGCCCAACAAAGTTTGAGAATGAAAATGACCTTGACCTACTTTCAAGGTCACAGGGGTCAAATGTGTCAAACACTTCAAACGACTTCTTCTGAAGAACTGAAAGGTATAGAATCTTTATATTTGGCTGGTGGCTTCCTGGGATAAAGCCCAACAAAGTTTGAGAATGAAAATTAGTTTGACCTTCTTTCAAGGTCACAGGGGTCAAATATGTCAAATGCTTCCAACGACTTCTCCTGAAGAACTGAAAGGTATAGAATCTTTATATTTGGCTGGTGGCTTCCTTGGATAGAGTCCAACAAAGTTTGAGAATGAAAATTAGTTTGACCTTCTTTCAAGGTCACAGGGGTCAAATATGTCAAATGCTTCAAACGACTTCTTCTGAAGAACTTGAAGGTATAGAATCTTTATATTTGATTGATGGCTTCCTGGGATAGAGCCAAACAAAGTTTGTGAATGAAATCGACCTTGACTTACTTTCATGGTCACAGCAATCAAATATGTCAAATAGTTCAAACTACTTCTTCTGAAGAATAAAAAGGCATACAATTATAATATATAATATAGAAGCTTTAAGGAATAGAGCTAACCAATTGGAAAAGGAAAATGACATTGACCTACTTACAAGGTCACAGGGAAAAATATGTCGAGCAACTTCTGAAGAAGAATCAAAAAGCATAGAATCTTATAATAATATTTTGCTCGTAGTTTTAACAGATGGAGCCAACAAAGTTTGCGAGGGAAATATTTTTAGTGCAATATAATATTTAATGAGAATATTTTGCTATGACTGCTTAAATATTCAGGTGAGCGATACAGGCCCTCTTGGGCCTCTTGTTGTAATAGCTATAAAAAATTGACAATCAGTAATCACAAAATCATATTCACCGACTGTGATTTATAGGTTTCACTTAAACATGTAACAACTGTACAAGGGGTGATGGGTTAATTGCCTTTTTTTATGGGCGGATTGGTTGAGTGGTTACACTCTGGCCTTCCACGCAGGTTCTACCCCTCAGTCATACGCATGGATATTCAGAGAAAGTGTTTTTCTCCTGACAACACAACTTCAACAACCAAGGTGGAGTATAAATTGGTCTGGGGTGGATGTTGCGGTATCTGTGTTGTAGTGTTCAAGTGAGGTGGCACTATAAATGATGCCGTTGAAAGCGCGGTCCCACTACAAACAAAACATAGTCCAGCACACACGCAGGCATACACACATGGGGAGATATTAGCCAGGTGGCATAGGACTAGTAGTTAGTGCCTGATAAGACAGCTCCTGCAAATTCCTCAAAAATAGTATTGATTAATATATATTCTAATTGTATTAATTGTATATCTATGTTCTGTAAACCACTTTAAAGTGGCTTATGTTAACTAGATAGGGTGCTTTATCTTATCAAGGGTACCATTGCAATCAATAACAAAAGAAACAAACAATTTTGTTTATCATAATGTAAGCAATTTATATATACATGTACATTTAATAATATATCACCTACATATCTCGAAGAACACAAATGTATGTACCATTTAATGTCAGTGCAGCCTTTTAATATATGTAGAACATACTTGTGTTTTTTTTAAGTTCTTCTAATATAAGAAATTAATAATTAATACCTTTTTATTAGGTGATGATGACCTTCGCCTTTAAGGTCAAATATGTGCAGAGCAAGTACGAGTATTGGCTGTTAATTGGAGATATGATTTTGTTCTCAAAAACAAATCTTTAGTTGATCATAGATTTGCTTTAATGTTATACATTGCTTCAATGTTTTAAGAGATGGAAGTGGCATCTGAAGGAACAGAGAAGAAACCAAGAAAGAGGATGAAGTCTCTCTACAATAACATAAGAGATCAGGTAATATTTAGTAGTCAGGTGGGAAATATAAACTAGTAAGTGTGGCATCTGTTATTGATTGATAAATTAATGAGAAATACTGTACTGTGCCTGTGATGTGATTTAGGTGGTGGATCTATTTGCCAGGAGCCTGAGGAGTGTCTAATAAGGACACCTAGAATCTGGACCTTTTTTTATATAAAAAGGAAGATGCATTTATCCTTTGTGTGTAATAAAGAAAGCTCATTTTATGTTGTTTGTATCTTAACTAAAATGTATCCTAGCTGTAGGTGCTATGAGGAGTGTACTCTCAAGATTGTATTCTCTATATATGTAGCAGCTGACAATGAGCTTACACTGTACTGCGGCGTCTGTCTTCTGTCGTCCGTCCGTCAACATTTTCTTTTGAACAACTTCTTTTGAAGAACTGGAGGACTTAGGGTCATGATATTTGGCCAGTAGGTACCTGGGATGGAGTGCTATAAAGTTTCCTCATTAAAATGACTTTGACCTAGTTTCAAGGTCACAGTGGTCAAATGTGTTAAAAACTTCAAACAACAATATCCTAAGAACCATTTGGACTAGAGCCATGATACTTGGATATGTTATGTAGACCATCAGTGCGAATCTTTTTTTTCTAAATTACAGTAATAAGGTCAAAGGTTAACTTTATGTGCTAGTCGATGGGTCAAATGTTAACATGGGTCAAAAGCTTTAAATTTCAAAGATAAAACAACAATATCTTAAGAAGCGTTTAAGAGATAAGAAGCGTTTAAGAGATGTTAAAATGTCTTGTGTTCTAGTTACCAAATTTGGTCTGAAGTTACCTATATGTCAGTTTCATGTAACAAAAGAAAAATGTGAGCGATACAGGCCCTCTGGGCCTCTTGTTCTGATTTCAGCCCTGAATAAAATCTATAGAAAGTTCACTAATTAAACTGTATTTCTAAATTGTAGTGCTTTCTCATAATTGTTGATCAAGTCATTTTAATTATTTTTCAGGTTGAATTTTACTTCAGTGATTCAAATTTACATCGGGACAGATTTATGAAGAAAGTGATAGCTGAAAGTGAAGATGGATGTATGTATCTGTAAACTAGACTCTGTCCAATCAGGATATTTATCTAAAGTTTTTTTGTCCTGAAAAAAATCTTAGTTTACTATAGTAATACCCTCTGGCTAATCTGAATCCTGTCTTTTCTATAATCTAGCATTGCTTCAAAGTCTTGTGACTTTTAAACACTTGAAGTTACCAATCTGATTTAGTGTAGGTGTTTATTCAGTCCTTATTTCTATACAGGATTGTAAATGGTCTAAATTTTCTTTATTTCTATCATTTTGCAAATAAGCTTTTTTTTGTTATCTTTGATTTAGATATTGACATTGGAGTATTCTTGAACTTTAACAAGATCAAAGTTTTGACTACTGATGTTGGTGCACTACAAAAGGCCCTCAAGTCCTCCAGCAAGTTACAGGTATGTGTATACATAGCAACTCCAGCAAGTTATAGGTATGTGTATACATAGCAACTACAGC
>NW_018405115.1:0-154 GCF_002113885.1 Mizuhopecten yessoensis
CTGTTTGAAGTTTGTTCTCACTATATCTCAAGAACTGTATGGATCGGAGATACCGGTTCCCTATAGTAATCACTCTGTCTGTCTGTCTGTCTGTCCGTCCACATTTTTTTTCTTGGCTGATAACTTTGGTATTTATTGACCGATGTACATGAAA
>NW_018405115.1:3551-3991 GCF_002113885.1 Mizuhopecten yessoensis
CAGTTCTAATCATCCGTTGGTATAGACTTATAAACAGTGCTGTATAAGTTCTAATCATCCATTGGTATAGACTATAAACAGCGCTGTATCAGTTCTAATCATCCGTTGGTATAGACTTATAAACAGTGCTGTATAAGCTCTAATCATCCATTGGTATAGACATATTAACAGTGCTGTATAAGTTCTAGTCATCCATTGGTATAGACTTATAAACAGTGCTGTAGAAGTTCTAATCATCTATTGGTATAGACATATAAACATTGCTGTATAAGTTCTAATCATCCGTTGGTATAGACTTATAAACAGTTCTGTATAAGTTCTAATCATTCATTGGTATAGACTATAAACAGTGCTGTATAAGTTCTAATCATCCATTGGTAAAGACATATAAACACTGCTTTATAAGTTCTAATCATCCATTGGTATAGACATATAAACAG
>NW_018405116.1:0-154 GCF_002113885.1 Mizuhopecten yessoensis
CATTTTCGGAATACTGTTTATAGAGCCAAATTCATGAATATTTGTAAGTTTGTCCTCTTTTTATCAGGACACCAAACTCAGAGTATGGTGTTTTAGGAACATTTTCAAATGATATAACTAAAACAACTACTATGGTCGGTTTCTGATTGCTTGA
>NW_018405116.1:4925-5208 GCF_002113885.1 Mizuhopecten yessoensis
ATCATGTTTTTTTCATAGCGGTTGTTTTTCTTAACGATTTTAAATACGATGTGTAGGATTGAAAGAACAACAATGTAAATCCTTAAAACTTTTTTTTCAAATAAAGAAGATACTGTGTCAGCCATATCCTTTTCAGTTATGCTCGATTTACCAAGTGATGTTTGGTTTTATTGTTGGCGTGCTTTCATGTGATACAAAATGTACGCCATCTCCAAGACATCTCCAACATTCATATAAATGAGCCGTCTCCGTTACGTGTATTTTAGTTTGTCATTTTCGGAAT
>NW_018405117.1:0-154 GCF_002113885.1 Mizuhopecten yessoensis
TATTACACGTGTAAATGTACGTGTATTACATCGTTCTCTTAATACACGTGTAAATGTACGTGTTTTACGTCAATCTCTTATTAAACGTGTAAATGTACGTGTATAACGTATTAACTTATTACATGGGTAAATGTACGTGTTTTACGTCGTTCTC
>NW_018405117.1:4013-4137 GCF_002113885.1 Mizuhopecten yessoensis
CTATTATACGTGTAAATGAACGTGTTTTACGTCATTCTCTTAATATACGTGTAAATGTACGTGTTTTACGTCATTCTCTTATTACACGTGTAAATGTACGTGTATTACATCGTTCTCTTAATAC
>NW_018405118.1:0-154 GCF_002113885.1 Mizuhopecten yessoensis
TATGGGTACACATGTGTGAAGAGAGACATCTGTCATACACTCCAGAAATATGGGTACACATGTGTGAAAAGATTATCATACACGCAAGTAATGCGGGTACACATGTGTGAAGAACGTATCATACACTCCAGTAATATGGGTACACTTGTGTGAA
>NW_018405118.1:1955-2980 GCF_002113885.1 Mizuhopecten yessoensis
TACATGTGTGAAAAGAGTATCATACACTCCAGTACTATGGGTACACTTGTGTGAAAAGAGTGTCATNAATATGGGTACACTTGTGTGAAAAGAGTGTCATACACTCCAGTAACATGGGTACATACATGTGTGAAGAGAGACATCATACACGACAGTAATATGGGTACACATGTGTGAAGAGAGACATCTGTCATACACTCCAGTAATATGGGTACACATGTGTGAAAAGATTATCATACACGCAAGTAATGCGGGTACACATGTGTGAAAAGAGTGTCATACACTCCAGTAACATGGGTACACATGTGTGAAGAGAGTGTCACACACTTCAGTAATATGGGTACACATGTGTGAAGAGAGTATCACACACTCCTGTAATATGGGTACACATGTGTGAAAAGAGTGTCATACACTCCAGTAACATGGGTAAACATGTGCAAAGAGAAACTTGTATCATACACGACAGTAACATGGGTACACATGTGTGAAGAGAGTCATCTGTCATACACTCTAGTAATATAGGTACACATGTATAAAGAGAGACTTCTTTCTCTTACCCTGGACAGATTTATCCTTACTTTTACCGGTGGGATATTTCCTTTTCTCTTACCCTGGACAGGTGTATCCGCATTTTTACCGGTGTTAGATTTCTTTTTCTCTCACACCTGACAGATTTATCTCCCGTTTTGCCGGTGCTAGATTTATCTGTCTCCGCCCTAGGGTTGAGACGGGGGGATTCCCCTATTCATAACAATGGCATGACGTCACTTCAACAATACAATGACGTCACGTCAACAATCCATCAACAAATTGCCTGTATGTGTTTTGAGTCCATGTTTACCTTTATTTCACATTAAAATACTGTTAGATATGGGAAAAAAATAATCAATCGCTACTGGTTGTGTAAGATAGAGAAATCTCAACCCTCGGACTAAGAATTTTTTGTCCAGAACTCGATAAGCCTCGTTCTGGACAAAAATTCTTAGTCCTCGGGTTGAGATTTCTCTATCTTACACAACCAGTAG
>NW_018405119.1:0-154 GCF_002113885.1 Mizuhopecten yessoensis
TGTCCTATAAACACTACTTACCTATATAACCGTACTGTAGTCACTCTTCTATAAATACTAGATACCTATATAACCGTAATGTAGTTACTATCATATAAACACCACACATCTATATAACCGTACTGTAGTCACTGTCCTATAAACACAAGATACC
>NW_018405119.1:5084-5211 GCF_002113885.1 Mizuhopecten yessoensis
GGTACTGTTGTCACTGTCCTATAAAGACTAACTACCTATATAACCGTACTGTTGTCACTGTCCTATACACACTACGTACCTTTATAACCGTACTGTTGTCACTGTCCTATAAATACTAGCTATCTAT
>NW_018405120.1:0-154 GCF_002113885.1 Mizuhopecten yessoensis
TCTGTAGTCAAGATTAAACCTGTTAGACTTACCTAGAATCCAAGATGCTAGTAGTTTTACTGCTGCTTCTGATGGCCTGCACCCTAGAATCGGCTGGATGGTATACAGCGAGGCAATATATGCGACAAATGCCCAAAATGGACAACAAATCATT
>NW_018405120.1:664-6395 GCF_002113885.1 Mizuhopecten yessoensis
TTAGTAACAGTGACCTTGACATTGACCATGAACCCTGAAGCATAAACTCATCAGACATATTCTCATTCTTGACCTTTGAATCAACTTGAATGTTTGGAATGATAAGCTCTAAGCCTGTTTTACAATCCCTGTGTAATTATATGTATGTAGTTACAAATGTATCATGTTTGAAAATTGAATAAATACTATTTAAACTAACTTAAATTTTTATCTCGACTTCCGGGCAACCTTTTTTGTTTCCTAATGTCTTCCTTAAAAGTTGCATCTACCCACAAGGGTTTGTTACAAATGTCTAAAATACACGTATGCCATACTGATATGGGTCACAGCGCATAGACATTTGTAACAAACCCATGTAATCAGCTTGAACTTTAGGGTCAAACTTCAAAATATATACTTTACATTATTCAAAAGCGAAGTTTTAAAAGATATTCCAACCCTATTACTACAATATACTGTACTTATGATGGAAACACAATTTTAGTTCCTTTTTCTTAATCAATTAGCATAACTGCACAAATTTTCAACCATTTTTTTATTTTTTTTATTAGCTGTGTTGGAATATTTAAGCTGTGTGTTTGTCTCGAGAGTAATTAAAGTTGCATGTTTGTCTTCAGAAAGATTTGTCTGTTAGTCTTCAGAACAAAAGACGAAAATTTAAGCTGTGTGTATGTAAAAATATAGTAAATTCGAAACTAACGTAGCGTATCAATAACAAGTTATTGGAAGCTTTGAATCTGTAAACCCATATTTTCTACTCATTACAGTCAACACAAACAGTAACTAAACAGAATGTCTTTCTAGTCTGTCAGTTGTAAATTTAAGAAATAAACTAGTTTATTTAAGCACTGAACTGCTTTCAGTTGGCATTCAGAGGCAATATGAATGCCGACTGAAAGCACAAAGGCAAATTCAATGAAGCGTGCTTATACAGTAGGGTTATATAGTGGTGATGCCATACAATGATAAATATATAAAGAACTGGACTATTTGTGTGCATTTTTGATGTTCAAACGACTCATGCCATGTCGATTCTGAAATTTAATGTTTATTAAAACAGCCTTTTCAATTTTGGCAAAACTTTTCATCTTTCAACTAACTGTTTTCTTTCATTAGACCATCACTTCTATATACCATGCTACTGTACAGGCCATTTCCTACTGTACAAAAGGATTTGCCTGAAATTTAAACCATAAAAGTGAAATGTTGACACAAATTGTACTGTATATGATTAAATGTTTACATTTCAACAGGAGATAATAACTATACTATTTTCAGTCAGAATTTAACATCAAAAACAGTTGAAGTCAGACAGAACACAAATGTATGTGATATCTTGAACAAATGTTTTCATTTCAATTTAAATATATCATTGTAATTTTCTTTAACTAAAAAAAGGGATTTTCCAGTATGTAGTTGAAAGGCATTGTGACTTAACACAGCCTCATACTTGTCAACTTTGTGAAATTTCCATAGGGGAGATTATATGTGTTCAGAACTAAAACCATAAATAAATGTGGGTATTTACAACCTAGGGAAGAAATAACACTTTTAAATGGCATTGTTTGAGCTGTTCTGTCAGATGCAATCATCAGATCTTAGAAAGTAGGACTAGTTTAGCAAATTCACTGGCTGAAAATGCTAAATGTTAGGGTCCGAAATCGGGAGTCTCCCTCCTAAATAGGGAGAGTTGGCAAGTAGGTAGCCTTAGACAGATTAATAAGATATCAGAATTTGGTCATCCAATGACATCGTCTCTAGTGTATAAAGGGGAGGTAACTCACCATCCTCCGTATGTAAATACTGAGTAGAACACAGCCATGGCCAGGTTTCCTGGTTCTAGATTTTCTGCTGTATGTGGGAAAGCATTTTCCAAATTCTCTGTCTCACCTGCAAACAATCGTATAGAGTCATATAACTATAAATGTCAAGTTGAAGTTCCAATAAAAGTTCACTGGAAAGGTCAAATATTATAATGGTCAAACAGGTCAAACTGTTGTAAATGTCATACTATTGTGAAGGTCAAACAATTGTATCATCACACTTCTGGAAAGGTCAAATTATTAAGAAGTTCAAGCAAGTCAAACTATTTTAAAGGTCATACATGTACTGCTATAAAGACCACACAATTATAAGGTCAAACAATTGAAAAAGGTCAAACTATTATTAAGGTCACGCTATTGTAAAGGTCAAACTATTATCAAGGTCACACTATTGTAAAGGTCAAACTATTTCAAAGGTCACACAAATGTAAAGGTCAAACTATTATTAAGGTCACAAAATTGTAAAGGTCAAACTATAAGGTCACACAATTGTAAAGGTCAAAATATTAGTAAGGTCACACTTCTGTAAATGTTAAATCATTACAAGGTCACACTTATGCTGTTAATTTCACACTAATGTTAAAGTCATACATTGTAAATATCAACCTCTTGTAACTGAGAAACTGCTGTAAGGGTCTAATCATTGTAAAGGTCAAATCATTATAAAGGTCACACTATTCCTTCCTTATTTGATACATTTCCTTATTTTGAAAAGTAGTATTTGTAATATCTTTCCTTATTTGGGAAAATGAGAAATACATCTCCTTATTTGGTAATAAGTTATATATAACCTTATTCGGAAAATTAATAATATATTACCTTATTTGGTAATGACAAAAAGATGTTTACCTTGTATCAAGTGAACTGCTCCTCCAGTTATGATAATCAGTAGGGCAATAATCTTGGTGACTGACAAGAATGTCTGAACCTTAGTCACATACTTCATGTACACACAGTTGAGTGCTACCAGAGTCACTGAAACAAAAAACCAGATTCCTGCTCAGGCTGACGGTTGGAAATGTCATCAACTTGACATCATTAAAGACATATCCTTAACTTGACATCCTTTTAATCAATTTGTCAATATGACGTCATAACAATATGTTCTCAATTTAGTATTTAGCATTAAGTACATGTGACCTTACATCATTAAACATATGTTGTCAACATGTCATGATAACATCATTATAGATATGCTATCAACTGAATATCATATACATGTCGGCTTAATCTTATAGGTAAGTTGTCAACATCGTTATAGATATGTTGTCAACTTGACATCATTATAGATATGTTGACAACCTGACATCATTATAGATATGTTGACAACTTGACATTATTATATATATGTTGACAACTTGACATCATTATAGATATGTTGTCAACTTGACACCATTATAGATATGTTGACAACTTGACATCATCATAGATATGTTGACAACTTGACATCATTATAGATATGTTGTCAACTTGACATCATTATAGATATGTTGACAACTTGACATCATTATAGATATGTTGTCAACTTGACATCATTATAGATATGTTGACAACTTGACATCATTATAGATATGTTGTCAACCTGATATCATTATAGATATGATGACAACTTGACATCATTATAGATATGTTGTCAACTTGACATCATTATAGATATGTTGACAACTTGACATCATTAAATATATGTTGACAATCGACATCATTATATATATTTTGTCAACTTGACATCATTATAGATATGTTGTCAACTTGACATCATTAAAGATATGTTGACAACTTGACATCATTATAGATATGTTGACACAACTTGACATCATTATATACTAGTGTTGGGAATCGGTTGTTATTTTATAATCGATGATCGGCTATAATCGGTTCAAGTATTTCGATCAATTTTCGATTATAATCGATTAGCAAGGTTACCCAAATTATATGGGTGTTGCAATGTAAAATCAAGGGTTGACTTAGTATGTCCACCTGATACTAAACACCATTTTTTATACACTTTTAACTTTAGGCTTTAACTTGGCCGAACTACTTATGTGTAGGGCTTTACCTCATAACAAAGCATAAGTAGTGTTATTAGGTGGATGCCAAACACATATCAATAGAAAAGAACATGCAATGATTTCAACCGATTATAATCAATTATGGAATTCCATTATCGATTAATCGGAATCGGTTGTGTAACCGATTAGTTTTCGATTATAATCAATCATCGGGACAACACTATTATATACATTATCATAGATATGTTGTCAACTTGACATCATTATAGACATGTTGACAACTTGACATCATTATAGACATGTTGACAACTTGACATCATTATAGATATGTTGTCGACTTGACATCATTATTTATTATCATCACAGAGAACTTCAGTCGGTGGTTGAGTCTAGACTAGAAAGTTACAGGTTGGCAGTAAAAAGCTTTGGTTCAGTTTGGTTGGTTGGGTGGAGCAGTCAGAGGATAACGCACTTGCCTTTTGTCACAGGAAGGGAATTCCAATCTGACAGGGAAAGGGAGGTTATCATAACCCACTGTAGTACCAATTTTAGGTTTCATGATACCAAAACTTGCAAAGCAATACATTTTACATAAATTCACTGTTGCATTGGGTCAGATTGCAGTGACCACAGAAAGGATATCATTAGAAGACAGAAACTTAGCCATCTGAAGTTCTGTAGTCAAGATTAAACCTGTTAGACTTACCTAGAATCCAAGACGCTAGTAGTTTTATTGCTGCTTCTGATGGCCTGCACCCTAGAATCGGCTGGATGGTATACAGTGAGGCAATATATGCGACAAATGCCCAAAATGGACAACAAATCATTATGATATACCCGAACATAATCATAAATCCAGGAAGATCGCCAAAGACTTTGAGAACATAGGCATAACCGCCACCAGCCTTGGGGTAGATGGTTCCCATCTCGGTAAAACATAGACAGACTCCCATGTTTATTAGTCCGCCAATACACCAGATCAACAGAGAGATGGCGACAGACTCTGTATATCGAAAAATGGCCGTCGGTGTGATGAAAATGGAGATATGACCCGTCATAGATATCAGGATAGTTGTACAGTGAAGAAAACTGATAGACTTCTTCAGCCTTACGTCGCCCACTTCATTCACAACAACCGTACCAGTTCTACTTTCACTTTCACCCTGCTCCATCTTCAGACCAGTCGAGGCAGATTATAACAATTGTTAATTACTCGTCCACTAGCCCTTCGTCGTGCAATTGATCACAGCGTTCAACAAGCTTAAAATATACATGAAATAAGAAGCATATCTGAAGATAGGCCTACTGTACATGTGGTCGGTTAATTACGCAACAGATTTCGAAAAAGCTAGTGTATATTGGCCTAGTTTGACGGACCATATCATATGTAGCATTGCCTTACGTAGAGTGTCCGACCTGACCTTGGTGTATTCATATAATGATGTAGTGTCCAGGTCACACAGGTCAGTAAACCAGACATTTTACACAGAAAAGCTGCGGCCGTTGATCATGATCGGCCGTCGTCTACACCCGTCCGCAGTTCTTTACACGACACGGTAGCTTTTATTTGTCTCTAATGTTTAGCATCGAAAGAAGGTAAACTGAAAGAGGTTCCGAAAATTTATTAAAGATGCTAGTACGTCAAATTTTCAAGTGTCATAATTTAAAGTGAAGGGACAAGCGTTGTCATATTATACTTACTCTAAGTCTCATAGTGTTTAATAGTAAGGTGTCAAATGTTATCCTAGGTTTATAGATTAATGGTGGGGAGGCCATATTTGTCATATCGTCAGATTATAATAATATCATATATGTATAGGCCTATAGTGAGGTCATTTTTGTCGCACTATAAGATAAATTGATAAAGTTTGAAAGTGAGGTGACCGTTTATGTAACACT
>NW_018405121.1:0-154 GCF_002113885.1 Mizuhopecten yessoensis
TATTGTAGCTTTACCCCTGATACATTGTAGCTATACCGCTGATATATTGTAGCTATACCGACGACATATTGTAGCTTTTCCGTCAACACATTATTACTACATCGCTGAAATAGTGTAGCCTTTCCGCTGATACATTAAAGCTATACCCCTTATA
>NW_018405121.1:3686-3916 GCF_002113885.1 Mizuhopecten yessoensis
GATATATTTTAGCTATACCGCTGATATATTATAGCTAAACCGCTGATATATTATAGCTATACCGCTGATATATTGTAGCTATACAGCAGATACATTATAGTTATACCGCTGATACATTGTAGCTATACCACAGATATATTGTAGCTATACCACAGATAGTGTTTAGCTATACCGCTTATACATTTTTACTTTACCGCGTATACAGTGTGGCTATACCGCTGACATATTGT
>NW_018405122.1:0-154 GCF_002113885.1 Mizuhopecten yessoensis
TTTTTTTAAAATAAACACTGCTTAAATTTCAAACAAGGTCTTAATTTCTCCTTTTTGAATTAGAGAAGAAAGTTAAACATGTGTTTGTATTGTATATAAATGAATACAATAAGGATTTTTTTCAGATTGGGTTTTTGACATTCACAATAAAAAA
>NW_018405122.1:4563-4737 GCF_002113885.1 Mizuhopecten yessoensis
TTAAAATAGAAAAATATGCAGATCATATTTTCAACACTTTGTTGTAGAATTGATCTGAACTAGAAACTAGAACTGATACCAACAGCAAAACCAGGGCCAGGGTAAAGTAATAACAAAAATGGGTTGTTGTTTTTTTAAAATAAACACTGCTTAAATTTCAAACAAGGTCTTAAT
>NW_018405123.1:0-154 GCF_002113885.1 Mizuhopecten yessoensis
CCGACATCAACGGCGACAGGGGTGGCGATGTCCACAGAAGTCTTTTCTGCGGTGGTGTGGCGGTAATCTTCCTAGGGAAGGGGAATGTAATTGTTGAACTGGCGAGGGATCCATTGTTCCTCGACCTCGGTCTTTGGTGGGTTTTCATGTGATC
>NW_018405123.1:4697-4821 GCF_002113885.1 Mizuhopecten yessoensis
CTACTGTCTTATATTGGAGCTGGCAGATCCAATGAGGTAACAATTGCCGTAGTCTGGGGCTGTTGAGCCCCCTCAGACTCTGTCTGGCTCCACCCCATAGCCTCCGCAACCACCTGATGGAGCT
>NW_018405124.1:0-154 GCF_002113885.1 Mizuhopecten yessoensis
ATAACACGGTGATATAATGTTACACATACACGTAATACGGTGATAAATGTTACACAAACATACCCTAAATACCGTGATATAATTTTACATATACACGTAAAACGGTGACATAATGTTACACAAACATACACGTTATACGGTGATATAATATTAC
>NW_018405124.1:1533-2094 GCF_002113885.1 Mizuhopecten yessoensis
GAAATATGCACCTTATACAGTGATATAATGTAACACATACACATAATACGGTGAAATAATGTTACACATACACGTAATACGGTGATATAATGTTACTCATGCACTTAATATAGTGATATAATGTTACGCATACACGTAACACGGTGTTATAATGTTACACAAACACATAATACGGTGATATAATGTTACACATACACGTAATACTTTGTTATTATGTTCCACAAACACATAATGCAGTGATTTATACACAAAAGACTCAAAGCAATGTATATGTTTCTAGATATTTATTTTCATTATACTATGATTTATCCTACCTATATTTGGGTTAAGGGGCTATCTCAGCTGTGTCATATAGTCGACGTGTCACCTACAAGTCATTTGAGGGGCGAGTGTCCTCAATGACGCCTCGTTGCGCGCGAGATAGCTTGTGACACGTTTACTTCATATGACTAATTTATTCACCTTCATACATGCTGTCCTGCTAGCTCCACAGCTTGGTTGGGCGGATCCTTAGCATATGAGCATGTATGAAGGGAAGTAATAGGAAGACTAAAAACTCAC
>NW_018405125.1:0-154 GCF_002113885.1 Mizuhopecten yessoensis
ACATTCTGATATCTACTGTACACATTCTGATATCTACTGTACGCGATTTCATGTTTAATGTACACATTTTGATGTCAACTGTACATGTTCTAATGTCTACTGTACACACAATGATATCTACTGTACACGTTCGGATATCTACTACATACGTTCT
>NW_018405125.1:1416-2558 GCF_002113885.1 Mizuhopecten yessoensis
ATACTGTACATGTTCTGATGTTCTGGTGTCTAGTGTACACGTTCTGTTATCTTCTATACACGTTCTGGTGTCTACTTTTTCTGCTTAATCTGATGTCTTCTGCACATGTTCTAATATCTACTCTACACGTTTTGGTGTCTACTGTACACGTTCTGATATATGCTACAGTTGTGGGATCGCACAACGTTACACGATGCGCGGTGTGCGCAGGATGTGTGCACGGTGTGTGAACGATGTGTGCACGAAGTGCGAACGATAAAAAATTGGACGATCATTGATTGCGCACATTTGTGCGGACGATCGACGAACGTTGCGCGATAACAATCGTGGTTGGTGTAAATTGAGGAATTGCTAACCAATATATACGGTTTAGTGTTTAAACATAAAACTTGATTTTTTTAGTATGTTTCCTTATCCTAGCTTTATCTACAAACTTATCTTTCTGTCTATACTTTCTTAANCACATGTAAACTTACAACACAGTCCCGGAAACACAGGTAAACATATCCACTTTGTACCTGGATCGTAGTTTTCTCCCGCCCGGGGCACTTACGTAACTCGCCAAGGTGTGAAAACCAAGAGAAGGGGAGCTTCAGATTAAAACGAATGCAAATAACAAAAACTTAACGTCCAGTTGTGTTTTCATAACGGTATACGGTATCACATATCAGCTCTACCCGTCCGTCACTCATCAAATTGTGATTTACCTGTTCTGTTACCTAGCTAGGAGTCAAATCCATTAATTTCTGACAGTCTAACTGTCACTGTAATACTGTGGTACATGTATTGTAAAATTGTACATAATCTTAATTATTGTGGAGAGAAATTACAATAATAAATACAGTGTACATTATTACAAAGGAGCCTTCCGTATTTTTTTCATTCCGTAATATTGATCAACAAAGTTTACCTAATCGCCGAGTTGTGCGCACCATGTGTGGACGATGTACGGACGGTGTGTGAACGATGTATGCACGGTGTGCGCACGGTATTTGTGGTGCGTTCTGCGATCACACAACTGTATCCAAGTTTTGGTGTCTGCTGTTTTACATTGTCTGATGTCTACTGTACATGTTCTGGTGTTTANATACATGTTATTATGGCTACTATGCACGTCCTGGTGTCTACTGTACACGATCTGA
>NW_018405125.1:5744-5827 GCF_002113885.1 Mizuhopecten yessoensis
GCGGATATCTACTATACACGTTCTGGTGTCCACTGTTATAATTGTTCTGATGTCTACTGTACACGTTCTGATGTCTACTGTAC
>NW_018405125.1:7534-8060 GCF_002113885.1 Mizuhopecten yessoensis
CTATGGCCACTAAACACGTTGTGGTGTCTACTGTACACGATCTGATATTTACTATACAAGTTCTGGTGTCTACTGTTTTAAATGTTCTGATGTCTACTGTACACGTTCTGGTGTCTACTTTACATGTTCCTATGGCTACTAAACACGTTCTGGTGTCTACTGTACATGTTCTGACGTCTACTATATACGTTCTGTTGGCTACTATACACGATCTGGTGTCAACTGTACACGATCTGATATTTACTATACAACTTCTGGTGTCTACTGTTTTAAATGTTCTGATATCTACAGTACACGTTCTGTTGTATACTATACATGTTCTGTTGTCTACTTTACACGTTCTGTTGGCTACTGTTCACATTCTGGTGTTTACTTTTCACGTTCTGGTGTCTACTGTACACGTTCTAGGGTCTACTATACATGTTCTTATGGCTACTATACACGATCTGGTNAACGATCTGATATTGACTATACAAGTTCAGGTGTCTACTGTTTTAAATGTTCTGATGTCTACTGTACACGTTCT
>NW_018405125.1:10750-11235 GCF_002113885.1 Mizuhopecten yessoensis
GCTACACGTACGGATATCTACTATACACGTTCTGGTGTCCACTTTTTTAATTGTTCTGATGTCTACTGTACACGTTCTAATGTCTACTGTACACGTTTTGATATTGACTATACAAGTTCTGGTGTCTACAGTTTTACATATTCTGTTGCCTACTGTTCATGCTCTTATGTCTACTATACATGTTCTCATGTGTACTGTACATGTTCTTATTTGTACTGTACATGTTCTGATGTCTACGCTACACGTACGGATATCTACTATACACGTTCTGGTGTCTACCGTTTTAATTGTTCTGATGTCTACTGTACACCTCCTGGTGTCTACTATACATGTTCTTATGGCTACTATACACGATCTGGTGTCAACTGTACACAATCTGATATTGACTATACACGTTCTGGTGTCTACTGTTTTAAATATTCTGATGTCTACTGTACACCTTCTGGTGTCTACTATACATGTTCTTATGGCTACGATACACGTTG
>NW_018405126.1:0-154 GCF_002113885.1 Mizuhopecten yessoensis
CCACATGTACATTACAAAGTCAATGATGTGTGGCCACATGTACATTACAAAGTCAATGATGGGTGGCCACATTTACATAAACAGTCACTAGTGTATGACAACAGGTACATTACAAAGTCAATGATGTGTGGCCACATGTACGTTACAAAGTCAA
>NW_018405126.1:1670-1953 GCF_002113885.1 Mizuhopecten yessoensis
AATGTATACGTGAATAGTCAAACCTGAACATGTGACCACCTCCAATACGAGACCACCTGTTATATAAGAAACCATTTATTGTTTCCCATTGTAATGATTTCATTATAAACTGAACATAGATATTAAGAGAGTACCTACATAAAGAGACCTACTTTAGACTTCCTAAGTAAGGTCTCTGATACAGGTTTGACTGCACATACATTATCAATGGTATGCGACCTGCACTTGTATAAAAATGTGACCACATGTACATTACAAAGTCAATGATGTGTGGCCACATGTA
>NW_018405126.1:3228-4045 GCF_002113885.1 Mizuhopecten yessoensis
TAAGTGTATGACCACAGGTACGTTAACAGTCACTAGTGTATGACCACATGTACATTAACAGTCATAAGTGTATGACCACAGGAACGTTAACAGTCACTAGTGTATGACCACAGGTCCGTTACAAAGTCAATGATGGGTGGCCACATGTCCATAAACCGTCACTAGTGTATGACCACATGTACGTTACAAAGTCAATGATGTATGGCCACATGTCCATAAACAGTCACTAGTGTATTACCACATGTACGTTACAAAGTCAATGATGTGTGGCCACATGTACATAAACAGTCACTAGTGTATGACTACAGGTAGGTTACAAAGTCAATGATGGGTGGCCACATGTCCATAAACAGTCACTAGTGTATGACCACATGTACGTTACAAAGTCAATTATGTATGGCCACATGTACGTTACAAATTCAATGATGTATGGCCACATGGACATAATGTGGCCACATGTACACATAAAGAGTCACTAGCATATGACCACAGGTACTAGGTTACAAAGTCAATGGTGTGTGGCCACATGTCCAAAAAAAGTCACTAGTGTATGTCTACATGTACATAAACAGTTACTAGTGTATGACTACATGTACATAAACAGTTACTAGTGTATGACTACAGGTAGGTTACAAAGCTAGTATATGACCACAGGATGACCACATGTACGTTAAAAAGTCAATGGTGTATGGCCACATGTCCATAAACCGTCACTAGTGTATGACCACATGTACATAAACAGTCACTAGTATATGACCACAGGTACATAAAGAGTCACTAGTATATGACCACAGGTACGTTACAAAGTCAATGATGT
>NW_018405126.1:8588-13478 GCF_002113885.1 Mizuhopecten yessoensis
ATAGTACATAGGGATTTAAACCTGCACACGCATCAGAATTTGATCTTTATAATTTACATGCACGGATATAGAAATCCAAGATTCGAAATGGAAATAAAAATACAATGTTACTTTTATTTGTAATGACCATTGGATGTGCATTAAGTTCAGGGTACCATTGAAATCAAAGTCTACCAGTTACAGAAACTTACATGACCTGTATACCAAAAAGATAAATGTATACCAAAAAGATAAATGTATACCAAAAACACCCACGCATAAGCATAACAGAAATACACACTTGTAATGCAAGAAACATAAATGTATACACTACACAAAAACAAGTTACAAGTGTATCAGAAAAATGTATACCAGATCTAGAAACACACATATTGTAGCAGAAACAAACATTTATACCACTTACCACACACAAACATTTATTTGTATAGACTTACAGAATTTCCCGACCATAGGAGTACCAGGCCTGGTAACGGAGTGTATGATTGGTTGCTAAGGTAAATGTTCCTGGTCGTAACTGTGGAAAATTGAATAATAGCATCCGCTAGTTTTGTCAAAATTCATGTACAGGTCAACATCATTGTGAATAACCTATCAATAAAGCTGTAGTGATATTTTATCTGTACACAGCTTTACTACAAAAATCAACCTCTTCAATACCAAACATTACATAAAGTATAATTGGAAAATTTCGGTGCACACTAATTTTCCGATTTTCTGCCCTCCCCAAAGAAAGCAAATTTATCATCAAATATTAGTATGAAACAAACAATGTATGGTGATTACATGTTACGGTAAAATTTACACTGGGCGAACTCAGATTTTTTGGTAAAGGGAAAATATTTGACTGGGTGTAAGGTAATATTCATACCTAGCAATAGTCATAGCTGTACCCTGCTTTACTACTAAAATCAGTTTATTTAATTCCTACCTACAGCACACATTGTCAGTATGAAAAGGCAGATATAGAGGGGATCAACTGATTACAGGAAAAATGTATGAACTGTGTTAATTTGTTTTTCATTATGACTAGACTTTCATTTCCCCCATTATTGCCATATATAAGAGCAGCTATGAACACTCGATCTGTACTTTATTCAAATATTGATATAATGCAGGAAGCACATGTAATGATTATCAGCCATCATAATATTTATAATAAAAGCGACAACTGTCCAATGGTATTTGTTTTAGCGTTTTGAACTGCTTTCAGTTGGCATTCATAAGCAATACTAATAATGACATCTAGACAAATTAGACAAACTCATAAAAAAGCTCACACTTTATGTTGGATTTGCCCTTGTCCAGTTGGCAATCTTATCTGTATTGCCTATGAATGCCAACAGAAAGCAGTGCAATACAAAATGTACTTTTATTTACCATTTTGGAGTACGTACTGTATGTTAATCTCTAAAGGAAAACTAAACTGACTTATCAAAATTTCGTATTTAGTACATGTTAGGTCATATCTTACATAATAAATTTATGCTTTTCAATAAATATAAATGTCATCTGTCGAAGAAGGGTCAGTGGTATCAAATGTTATAATAATTGTATTATGTCAAAATAAGGTGGACAACAACAATAAGCCCATGGCATTCATACCTGATATGAATGACATCTGAATATGGTAAGGCAATAGACTGGCAGTGCAATACCGTAGTATATATAATAATATGTTTCCCAGTTTACTACAAACATGTATCTAGTTAATATCAAAGTGACAATGTCCTGTGACTATATATAGGGCTGTCACAATATATCGGAAAGCAGGTATATCGCAACACACTGGTTTAGTACATCACATGATAATTTCTAGGATAGCTATTGGATAACTACCCTTGTTCTATTTGGTATAGTTAGCATCCACCCTTGACAACGGGAACTAGAACTGGAGACGGGCACTAAACCTTTTTTTTGGACCGCTGAGACTGCGGGAAAAGTAGCGTGACACTAAGAGTTGCGCCCTTTCTCGTAGGGAGTTCCTCATCATGTTTGTCTTTTTATTGTCAAATGACAGTCATGTAATGTACTAAATCTATTATGACCCTTTCCCTCAGGAACAGTTCTCTTATAGTGTTGTCTGGGGAGGTTTAGTGCCCGAGCCGTTAAGTGAACAGTTCCCTCAGAAAAGGGCCATAATAGAATAATATCGTATCATACCACAATACAGAGATAAAATAATGATAAACTTATTATAAAATTGAGCACATCTTTCCTATGACAATATATTGGGATGCATATCGCAATATATTCATGTGACACCCCTACCTGTGACCATGAACAATACAAAGAGATCGTAAACTGAACACCTACTGTATCTGTCACTCCTATCCACGAAGCTCCATCTGGTGTTCGACACTGGTTTAAGTCACCAATCGAGTACGTTTCTCGAGAGTTTGTTGGCATGAATAAATCACCACCGTTTTGCTGACACATTGTGCGGGCATCAAACCAGTTAGCTTTCTGATCGAACAGTTTGAAGCACTCTGTCCCTACGAGGTGCCAGTTGTCTCCGGAGTTACACACATCTATGGCATCTACAGTAATAAAGATACATTGTAGTTATTTAATGCCTTTTCATGAATTTTGTTAAAGTTACATCCCCATGGTGTTGAGGTCAACAGAAATGCAAAGGAAACATTTCATTGAGTTGGCTTCAAAAACATCTTGATTACAGTCTGGACATTTTCAAGAAAAAGCGTGACAATAAAGGTTATGTTACTTGAATAATATGTTTTCATATGCAGTATACATAGTCAAGTGACAGAAGTGCACAAACTTACACAGATAGTCAGGTAATATACACATTACAGTATTGAACCAGTGCAAATTAAGACAGTTATAAAGGGGCGAACTTGGCGCCTTGACATCAAATACGAAGTACTGGTCGGAATCTGTATTTAGCAAGTGTTTATTGACACAAATATTCTTTGTTTTTTTCTATATAAGTCAGGTGAGCTTTCTTATAATGAACAGAAAAGAGAGTTGAAAGTGTCAATACAGATCTTACCTTTGAGTTTCACCCTCAGATCACACCCCAGGAGTCTGTACACATTCATATATCTCTTACCATTGGGTTTCTCACAGTTCACACCCCAGGAGTCTGTACACATTCATATATCTCTGACCATTGGGTTTCTCACAGATCACACCCCAGGAGTCTGTACACATTAATATATCTCTGACCATTGGGTTTCTCACAGATCACACCCCAGGGGTCTGTACACATTCATATATCTCTTACCATTGGGTTTCTCACAGATCACACCCCAGGAGTCTGTACACATTAATCTATCTTTTACCATTGGGTTTCTCAAAGATCACACCCCAGGAGACTGTACACATTAATCTATCTCTTACCATTGGGTTTCTCACAGATCACACCCAGGAGGCTGAACACATTAATATATATATCTTACCATTGGGATTCTCACAGATCACACCCCAGGAGTCTGTACACATTAATCTATCTCTTACCATTGGGTTTCTCACAGATCACACCCAGGAGTCTGAACACATTAATATATATATCTTACCATTGGGTTTCTCACAGATCACACCCCAGGAGTCTGTACACATCAACATATCTCTTTTACCATTGGGTTTCTCACAGTTCACACCCCAGGAGTCTGTACACATTAATCTATCTCTTACCATTGGGTTTCTCACAGATCCCACCCAAGGAGTCTGTACACATTAATCTATCTCTTACCATTGGGTTTTTCACATATCACACCCCAGGGGTCTGTACACATTAGTATATCTCTTACCATTGGGTTTCTCACAGATCACACCCCAGAAGTCTGTACACATTAATCTATCTTTTACCATTGGGTTTCTCACAGATCACACCCCAGGGGTCTGTACACATGAATATATCTCTTACCATTGGGTTTCTCACATATCACACCCCAGGAGTCTGTACACATTAATCTATCTTTTACCATTGGGTTTCTTACAGATCCCACCCCAGGAGTCTGTACACACTAATCTATCTTTTACCATTGGGTTTCTCACAGATCACCCCCCAGGAGTCTGTACACATTAATATATCTCTTACCATTGGGTTTCTCACAGATACCACCCCAGGAGTCTGTACACATTAATCTATCTTTTGCCATTGGGTTTCTCACAGATCACACCCCAGGGGTCTGTACACATGAATATATCTCGTACCATTGGGTTTCTCACATATCACACCCCAGGAGTCTGAACACATTAATCTATCTTTTACCATTGGGTTTCTTACAGATCCCACCCCAGGAGTCTGTACTCATTAATCTATCTTTTACCATTGGGTTTCTCACAGATCACCCCCCAGGAGTCTGTACACATTAATATATCTCTTACCATTGGGTTTCTCACAGATCCCACCCCAGGAGTCTGTACACATTAGTATATCTCTTACCATTAGGTTTCTCACATATCACACCCCAGGAGTCTGTACACATTAATCTATCTCTTACCATTGGGTTTCTCACAGATCACACCCCAGGAGTCTGTACACCTGCGCTGTTGAACCTGTCCCAAGTACGGTTTGTAGGAGTAGAGAGCTGCACAAGTACTTCGTGCATCATTGGTTTTCCCGACCTGGTGACGGTACCAATTTCTGTAGACATATATAATAACCATTTAGCTCTATATTATCTGATTCAAGGAATTAGAAAACAATGTTTTAAAAAAGCTTTCCTGATGTAATAGAATGTCCAGTGCCCTTTTAGTTGAACTAGCTTAGTTAGCAATTAGCAAATAGATACTATCTTCGAGACTCCGATAGACAATGTGTCACAATGTTTGCATCCGATTTTGTACACACACACTGTGACACTTTCTTAAAGGGTTTTATCCTTAGGATATATAACGATATTTCGGGTTGTCTGGGTTGTCTGT
>NW_018405126.1:14528-17688 GCF_002113885.1 Mizuhopecten yessoensis
GTAGTCGGATGGGGCAAGTATGTCTACTACACAATGTGATGGTATGTGTGCTTGTTTAGTTTGAACGAATATAAGGTCATGGTCTTCCTCATATATTCCAAGGCGGTAAGCATTTGCGGAGGACAGCACTTGCGATTTCACAGCACCCAGTTGAAGATTTACAGCCCCATCCACATCAAGAACAAGGATGTCACCCACGTCGAACGAAGACTTTTTTCCTGGGTGTGTAGGTTCCGTAACGACAACGTTACTGTTGTCCATAAGTTCAACTGGGTCGCCGTCAAACTTAAGTGTGGATCCTGACACTGTCTCCTTCGCATACAGATTCAGCGGAAGTGTCCCCGCATTGTATTTTGTTGTGTCCGCACGAACACTTCTCTGTCGAACACCTTTCCCAAATGTCTCGAATCGGAATTGATTTACGGAAGGAGCATTGACATTCTAATTTTTACATTAATAACGTAATATAAGCGTGTTGGTTGCTTTTTGTTTAAGTATGCTACTGATTCTCCCGCCCCCGTACATCCCACCTCCAGGCCCCCTAACTCCCGGTTTCCGCCCCCCTAACTCCTGGTTCCCTCCCCCCTAGCTCCCGTGTCCCGCCCCCTAATTCCCGGTCTCGCGCCCCCTCCTAACTGTTGCTATGTCGTGACTGCTAATTGTGTAGCCAAATCAGTTCTTTGATTTGATTGTCATTTTCTACATTTGTAACACCTATATGCACATAAGCTTTATAATACATCAGCTGAATCCACTTGTTGATTTAATTGTCTTCTTGTACATATTTTATATCTAATACAGTGTAGTATACATACGCTTTATTGGTCATATATTTTATGAAGGTGACAAAGTACATAATATACAGAACACGTACCATGCGTAAATATTTCACTGATCGTATCATAGGATCCTGTAAAAGTATTAACTGACCAAACGCGAACATTTAAGACAATCAATGTATGTGTTGCAATATTTTTAGGTAGAATATGTAACAAGGATGAGAAAACGTTAAAATACCAACGAAGGCCGCTTGTGCTTAGCATTGGTCTGTTGGAAAATATTATATGCTCATGCAAGGTCTATCTACTAATAATCCATGGTTTATTAACCAATGAAAAGTGTTGTACATCTCAAAACGTGGTAGGATTCAGAATATGTTACTAAAATGCTTAACTCATTCACCCCTGAAGACACATTTGAACTCTTCCAATTCAGAGGTTGGAATAGTTCATTATGAGATTTCGGGGGTGAATGTCAGTTAATGGAGTGTAACAAGGCATTTATATAACAAAAGAATTCATTGACCATTTAACATTCAATTAAAGCTTCATTTCTTTCATTGTTTCCAACATAAAATAATTACATGTTGTTCAATATTGAAAAGGATTCAAAATCGTGTGTTAAACATGTACACTAACATCTAACTGTTTCCTTTAAATTCTACTTTTGGATTAATTAACTACTTAATCTACATACGTGCTGTTGACATCGTAAGGTGAACCATCAAGCCATGTCCAGGTAGCATTAACGACACGTAAACCAATCCAGTATAAGATACGCTGACCCTTCTGTATGTGGGTCACCACAAAATCCTAAAAATAAAAATCCACAAAATGTCAATGGTTTACACTGATGGACCAAATGGTTGAGTATATTATGTTCTCTAGATAATGTTAAGAATGTCTTTTTATGTTATCAGTAAAAATTGAAATCAAACTTTGCCTAGTCAGACACATTGAAAGCTTCAAAATCTAAATTCTAGGTTGGCCTTGTGACCTTGAAAGTAGGTCAAGGTCGTTTGACTAACATCAATCGATATCCATCTGCCACAGAAATCTACAGGAAAGACATTATGGCTCACATGTTTCTTAGTTCTGCCAAAGTCATTTGAATTTTCAAAATATCTATCCTTGTGACCTTGAAGATGGTATTGAACAAAATCTTGGTAGTCCTGCATCCCAGCAACCTACAGGACAACATTATGACTTTTTTTCTACTTATTTTAACTGTGACCTTTTAAAAGGTAAAGATATTTTATAAGTTAACAAATCTGATAGCTCTCCAATAAAGGAACTATATGCCAAATTTCATCACATCTAGATCTAGGCCTTATGGTTCTGAAGAAGTCAATCAAAGGAAAAGTTGATGCTAGATGTTGTGACATAACATATATAGCTTATGGGCACTTAATGTGCCAGGTGAATTCATAAACAGTTAAAATCATAACATTAAGTGAAATTACAGCATAATTCCTGGAATTCAACTATATAAGACTCCTAACTCAGGAGGGGCCTCGGTGGCCAAGTGGTTAAGGCGTCTGACATTCTGCTACCACTAGCCCTCCACCACTGGGTTGCGGGTAATCAAGGCCTTAGACATGGGGCAGTTGCCAGGTACTCACTACAGGCCCTATAAGGTTGGTGGTTTTTCTCCGGAAACTCCGGATTTCCTCCTCCCCCAAAACCTGGCACATCCACAAATGACCATAGAAGATAATAGGACGTAAAACACAAACAAACAAACCAAACTCCAAACTCAGGAAAAAACCTGACATACTCACATGTTCGTCCTGAGCATCAGGGACAAATATTGATGCATTCCTTGAAGTACAAACAAACAATGCATCATTCAGACGATAACGATTGTTGGAAAAGAAGTAACATGTGTCGTTATATTCCTTCCATGGTGATGGACAGGCAGCATAGGATACAGACACTGTAACAGCAATGGGCAACACTATATAACACATAGTGTTGCCCATTGCTGTTACAGTATCTGTATCCTATATGTTATATAGGATACAGATACTGTAACAGCATTGGGCAACACTATATAACATATAAGATACAGACACTGTAACAGCAATGGGCACCACTATATAACACATAGGATACAGATACTGTAACAGCATTGGGCAACACTATATAACATATAAGATACAGACACTGTAACAGCAATGAGCAACACTATATAACACATAGGATACCGACACTGGAACAGCAATGTGCAACACTATATAACACATAGGATACCGACACTGTAACAGCAATGTGCAACACTATATAACATATAGGATACAGACAATGTAACAGCAACGGGCAACACTATATAACATATAGGATACAGATACTGTAACAGCAATGGGCAACACTATATAACA